>NW_026912082.1:0-8518 GCF_963662255.1 Cinclus cinclus | reverse complement strand
CCCATATTTTGGATTTTTTGGGGTGTCTGACCCGGATTTTGGGGTGTCTGACCCATATTAGGGGTTTTTGGGGGTGTCTGACCCATATTTGGGGTTTTTGGGGGTGTCTGACCCATATTAGGGGTTTTTGGGGGTGTCTGACCCGGATTTGGGGTTTTTTTGGGTGTCTGACCCAGATTTTGGGGTGTCTGAACCATATTAGGGGTTTTTGGGGTGTCTGACCTGGATTTCGGGGTGTCCCCAGGTGTGGAGCTGGGCAAGCCCACCCACTTCACAGTGAGCACCAAGGGTGGGGGCAGGGCTGCCCTGGACGTGCAGGTGACGGGGCCGGGCAAGGGCGAGGCCGTGAGGGACCTGCAGGTGACAGACAACCACGATGGCACCCACACGGTCACCTACACACCTGTGCAGCAGGTGAGCACCCCAAAAATATCCTAAATAATCCTAAATAACCCACACGCTCACCTACACACCTGTGCAGCAGGTGAGCACCCCAAAAATATCCTAAATAATCCTAAATAACCCACACGCTCACCTACACACCTGTGCAGCAGGTGAGCACCCCAAAAATATCCTAAATAATCCTAAATAACCCACACGGTCACCTACACACCTGTGCAGCAGGTGAGCACCCCAAAAATATCCTAAATAATCCTAAATAACCCACACGCTCACCTACACACCTGTGCAGCAGGTGAGCACCCCAAAAATATCCTAAATAATCCTAAATAACCCACACGGTCACCTACACACCTGTGCAGCAGGTGAGCACCCCAAAAATATCCTAAATAATCCTAAATAACCCACACGCTCACCTACACACCTGTGCAGCAGGTGAGCACCCCAAAAATATCCTAAATAATCCTAAATAACCCACACGGTCACCTACACACCTGTGCAGCAGGTGAGCACCCCAAAAATATCCTAAATAATCCTAAATAACCCACACGCTCACCTACACACCTGTGCAGCAGGTGAGCACCCCAAAAATATCCTAAATAATCCTAAATAACCCACACGGTCACCTACACACCTGTGCAGCAGGTGAGCACCCCAAAAATATCCTAAATAATCCTAAATAACCCACACGCTCACCTACACACCTGTGCAGCAGGTGAGCACCCCAAAAATATCCTAAATAATCCTAAATAACCCACACGGTCACCTACACACCTGTGCAGCAGGTGAGCACCCCAAAAATATCCTAAATAATCCTAAATAACCCACACGCTCACCTACACACCTGTGCAGCAGGTGAGCACCCCAAAAATATCCCCGAAACATCCCCAAAATAACCCTAAATAATCCCAAATAACCTCCAGAACTCAAAAACCACTCCTGGAACCCCCCAGAAAATCCCCTGAAACCCCAAAAACCTCAAATCCATCCCCTGAAACCCCAAAAACCCCAAATCCATCCCCTGAAACCCCAAAAACCCCCTCAAACCCAGCCATGAAATCCCCCAGAAAATGCTGACACCCCAAAATCCCCTGAAACCCCAAAAACCCCAAATTTTCCCCCAAAGCCCAGATCCCCTCCAAACCCCAAAAAACCCAAATTCCTCACAAACCCCAAATTCCCCCTAAACCCAAATCCCTGAACCCAAATCCCTTAAACCCCAAATCCCCGAACCAAATCCCAAATTCCCGAACCCAAACCCCAAATCCCCGAACCCAAACCCCAAATTCCCCCAATCCCCAAATTCCCAAACCCCAAATTCCCCCAATCCCCAAATTCCCAAACCCCAAATTCCTCCAATCCCCAAATTCCCCCAATCCCCAAATCCCCGAACCCAATCCCCAAATTCCCCCAATCTCCAAATTCCCAAACCCCAAATTCCCCCAATCCCCAAATCCCCAAAACCAAACCCCAAATTCCCCCAATCCCCAAATTCCCAAACCCCAAATTCCCCCAATCCCCAAATTCCCAAACCCCAAATCCCCAAATTCCCAAACCCCAAATTCCCCCAATCCCCAAATTCCCCCAATCCCCAAATCCCCAAACCCAAACCCCAAATTCCCCCAATCCCCAAATCCCCGAACCCAAACTCCAAATTCCCCCAATCCCCAAATTCCCAAACCCCAAATTCCCCCAATCCCCAAATCCCCGAACCCAAACCCCAAATTCCCCCAATCCCCAAATCCCCGAACCCAAACCCCAAATTCCCCCAATCCCCAAATCCCCGAACCCAAACCCCAAATTCCCCCAATCCCCAAATCCCCGAACCCAAACCCCAAATTCCCCCAATCCCCAAATTCCCCCAATCCCCAAATCCCCGAACCCAATCCCCAAATTCCCCCAATCCCCAAATCCCCGAACCCAATCCCCAAATTCCCCCAATCCCCAAATCCCCGAACCCAATCCCCAAATTCCCCCAATCCCCAAATTCCCCCAAACCCCAAATCCCCGAACCCAAACCCCAAATTCCCCCAATCCCCAAATCCCCGAACCCAAACCCCAAATCCCCAAACCCGAACCCCAAATTCCCCCAATCCCCAAATCCCCGAACCCAAACCCCAAATTCCCCCAATCCCCAAATCCCCGAACCCAATCCCCAAATTCCCCCAATCCCCAAATTCCCCCAAACCCCAAATCCCCGAACCCAAACCCCAAATTCCCCCAATCCCCAAATTCCCCCAATCCCCAAATCCCCGAACCCAAACCCCAAATTCCCCCAATCCCCAAATCCCCGAACCCAATCCCCAAATTCCCCCAATCCCCAAATTCCCCCAATCCCCAAATCCCCGAACCCAAACCCCAAATTCCCCCAATCCCCAAATTCCCCCAATCCCCAAATCCCCGAACCCAATCCCCAAATTCCCCCAATCCCCAAATTCCCCCAAACCCCAAATCCCCGAACCCAATCCCCAAATTCCCCCAATCCCCAAATTCCCCCAATCCCCAAATCCCCGAACCCAAACCCCAAATTCCCCCAATCCCCAAATCCCCGAACCCAAACCCCAAATTCCCCCAATCCCCAAATCCCCGAACCCAAACCCCGGTCCCGCTCCCGCCGTGGCCCCGCTCGGGGTCCCCAAAGCCGCTGTCCCGCAGGGCACTCTGGGGGTGTCGGTGACCTACGGGGGGGACCCCATTCCCAAGAGCCCCTTCAGCGTCGGGGTCAGCCCCGCGCTCGAGCTGGGCAGGATCAAAATCTCCGGCCTGGACGACAGTAAGGGGGAATGGGATTTGGGATTGGGATTTGGGATTGGGATTGGGGGATTGGGATTGGGATTGGGATTTGGGATTTGGGATTTGGGATTTGGGATTTGGGATTTGGGATTGGGATTTGTGATTGGGATTGGGATTTGGGATTTGGGATTTGGGATTGGGGATTTGGGGGATTGGGATTGGGGATTTGGGGAATGGGGGTTCTGGGATTTGGGGTTTGAGGAGTTTGGAACTTGGGGATTTGGGATTTGGGATTGGGATTTGGGATTGGGGATTTGGGATTGGGATTGGGGGATTTGGATTGGGGATTTGGGGAATGGGGGGTCTGGGATTTGGGGTTTGAGGAGTTTGGAACTTGGGGATTTGGGGTTTGGGATTTGGTGATTGGGGCATTTGGGATTGGGGATTGGGGGATTTGGGATTGGGATTGGGGGATTGGGATTGGGATTGGGGATTTGGTGATTGGGGGATTCGGGATTGGGGAAAATGGGGGGGTTTGGGATTTGGGGTTTGGGGATTTGGGATTGGGAGTGGGGGGATTGGGGATTTGGTGATTGGGAATTTTGGGGTTTGGGGGGTTTTGGATTGGGGATTTGGAATTTGGGAGGGGTTTGGGATTGAGGGGATTTGTGGGAGACCCCGGGGTTTGGGATTTTGGGGTGATTTTGGTGTTCCCCGTCCCCATTTTGGGGACCCCCTCCCCAAAAGTGTCCATCCCTTGCCCTGCAGAGCTGGAGGTGGGCAAGGCTCAGGAGTTCACGGTGAAGGCCAAGGGCGCCGGCGGGCAGGGCAAGGTGGGCGCGCGGATTTTGGGACCGTCCCGAAAACCGGTGCCGTGCACGGTGGAGCCGAGCCCCGGCGCCGAGAGCAGCGCCGTGCGGTTCGTGCCGCGCGACGAGGGCCCCCACAGCGTGGAGGTGACCTACGACGGCGTCCCCGTGCCCGGCAGCCCCTTCCCCGTGGAGGTGGTGCCGCCCACAGACCCCTCCAAGGTCAGAATGGCGTTTGGGGGGGTTGGGAATGGAGAATGTTTGGGGTGGTTCTGGGACCCAACTCAATTCAACTCAACGCAGTTCAACCCATCCCAACCCAACTCAATCCATCCCAACTCAACCCAACAAATCCAACCCGGCTCAACCCAAGCGGTGCAACTCAACTCAGTCTATCGCAACCAATCCAACCCAGCTAAACCCAACTCAACTCAACCTAACTCAACCCAACCAATCCAATTCAACTCAACCCAACTCAACTCAATCCATCCCAACCAATCCAACCCAACTAAGCCTAACTCAACCCAACCAATCCAACTCGACTCAATCCAATTCAACTCAATCCATCCCAACCAATCCAACCCAACTAAGCCTAACTCAACCCAACCAATCCAACTCGACTCAATCCAATTCAACTCAATCCATCCCAACCAATCCAACCCAACTAAGCCTAACTCAACCCAACCAATCCAACTCGACTCAACCCAATTCAACTCAATCCATCCCAACCAATCCAACCCAACTAAGCCTAACTCAACCCAACCAATCCAACTCGACTCAATCCAATTCAACTCAATCCATCCCAACCAATCCAACCCAACTAAGCCTAACTCAACCCAACCAATCCAACTCGACTCAACCCAATTCAACTCAATCCATCCCAACCAATCCAACCCAACTAAGCCTAACTCAACCCAACCAATCCAACTCGACTCAATCCATCCCAACCAATCCAACCCAACTAAGCCCAACTCAACTCAACCTAACTCAACTCAACCAATCCAACTCAACTCAACCCAATTCAACTCAATCCATCCCAACCAATCCAACCCAACGCACTCTAACTCAACCCAATTCAATCCAACTCAACTCAACCCAACTCAACCCAACCTTCCCATCTCCCCAGGTTCGTGCCTTCGGCCCCGGTCTCCAGGGGGGCCTGGCAGGGGTTCCGGCCCCGTTCACCATCGACACCAAAGGCGCCGGCACGGGCGGTTTGGGGCTGACCGTGGAGGGGCCCTGCGAGGCCAAAATCGAGTGCCAGGACAACGGCGATGGCACCTGCTCCGTGTCCTACCTGCCCACGGAGCCCGGTGACTACAACATCAACATCCTCTTCGCCGGCACCCACATCCCGGGCTCGCCTTTCCGCGCCCCGATCCGGCCGAAGTTCGACCCTTCCAAGGTCACCTGCGAAGGGCCGGGCTTGGAGAAAGCCACGGCCGGCCAGCCGGGGCGCTTCCGGGTGGACTGCAGCCGGGCGGGAACGGCCGAGCTGACCATCGGCATCGCCTCGGAAGCCGGGGCGCGGGCGGAGGTGAGGGTGGAGGAGAACGGCGACGGCATTTACACCATCGCCTACACGCCGCGCAGCGCCGGCGTGCACACCGTCACCGTCGAGTACGGCGGGCAGCCCGTGCCGCACTTCCCCAGCACCGTGCGCGTGGAGCCGGCGCCGGCGGCCGTGGATACGGCCGGAGTCAAGGTGTACGGGCCCGGCGTGGAGGGCAAGGGTGAGTTTGGGGTGGGGGTGGAAGGGTTGGGTTGAGTTGGGATGAGTTGCGTTTGATTGGGTTGGGATGGGTTGGGTTGACTTGGGATGAGTTGAGATGGGTTTGGTTTGACTGGGTTGGGTAGGATGGATTGAGTTGGGTTGAGCTCACTTGGGGTGGGATGGGATGAGTTGAGTTTGGTTGGGTTGAGTTGGGATGAGTTTGGTTTAATTGTGTTGGGATGGGTTGGGTTGAGATAAATTGGGTTGGGTTGAGTTGAGATCAGTTGAGTTGGGATGGATGGGATTAATTGGGCTGAGTTGGGTTGGGTTGAGTTCAGTTGGGTTCATTTGCGTTCAGTTGGGTTGGGATGGGTTGGGTTGAGTTGGGTGAGGCTGAGTTGGGTTGGAAGACTACCCCATTGACCCCAGCCCCGTTTCCCACGCCAGGCGTGTTCCGCGAGGCCGTCACCGAGTTCGAGGTGGACGCGCGGGCTCTGGCCAAGGCCGGGGGTCCCCACGTCAAGGCCTTGGTGTCCAACCCCTCCGGAAACGTCACCGAGACCTTCGTGGAGGACCGCGGTGACGGCACCTACCACGTGGAGTACACGCCCTACGAGGAGGGTGAGCGCTCCCGCGGCATTCTGGGGCCTTCGGGGACATTTTGAAAGGTTTTTGGGGATTTGGGGGCATTTTGGGGAATTTGGGTGATTTGAGGGATTTCTGTGGGATTTTTTTGGGAAATCTTGAGGGATTTTTGAGGTGGATTTTGGGTGGGATTTTCAGGGATTTGGTAGGTTTTGAGGGGTTTGATGCATTTTGGGTGGGGTTCTGAGGAATTTGAAAGGTTTTGAGGGGTTTGGTGGTTTTTGGGAGGGTTTTTCAGGGACTTGGTGGTTTTTGGGTGGGATTTGGTGGATTTTAGGTGGAATTCTGAGGGATTTGATAAATCTGGGTTGGGATTCTGAGGGATTTGGGGTGGGATTTTCAAGAGATTTGGTAAATTTTGGGTGGGATTTTCAGGGGTTTGGTGGATTTGGAGGAATTTGGATTTTGAGTGGGATTTGGTGGATTTGGAGGAATTTGGTGGGATTTGGTGTCGTTTGGGTGGGATTTTCAGGTATTTGGTGTCGTTTGGGTGGGATTTTCAGGGGTTTGTTAAATTTGGGGTTCCCCCAGGCCTGCACACCGTGGACGTGACCTACGGGGGGTCCCCGGTGCCGCTGAGCCCGTTCCGTGTCCCGGTCACCGAGGGCTGTGACCCCACCCGGGTGCGGGTGCACGGCCCGGGGATCCAGAGCGGCACCACCAACCAACCCAACAAATTCACCGTGGAGACCCGGTGAGAGCCCTCATCCCGGCGGGAATCCCCAAAATCCCAACGGGGATCCCCAGAATCCCACCAGGAATTCCCAAAATCCCAACGGGGATCCGCGGAATCCCAACAGGAATCTCCAAATCCCAAGGGGAATTCTCAAAATCCCATTTCCCCCCCAAATCTCCCCTCCGTGACCCCAAATCCCATTTCCCCAAAATCCCATCCCTCCCAATCCCCCCTCCATTCCCCCCAGTCCCATTTCACCCAATCCCCCAATCCCATTTCTCCCCCCAATCCCATTCCCCAATCCCATCCCCCCAATCCCCAATCCCATTTCCCCCCCAATCCCATCCCCCCAATCCCATCCCCCCAATCCCATCCCCCCAATCCCCAATCCCATTTCCCCCCCAATCCCATCCCCCCAATCCCCCATCCCCCCAATCCCATCCCCCCCAATCCCATCCCCCCCAATCCCATCCCCCCAATCCCATTCCCACCAATCCCATTTCCCCCAATCCCACCCCCCAATCCCCCATCCCTGACCCCCAATCCCACCCCCCAATCCCCCATCCCTGACCCCCAATCCCACCCCCCAATCCCACCCCCCCAATCCCCCAATCCCACCCCCCAATCCCCCATCCCTGACCCCCAATCCCCCATCCCTGACCCCCAATCCCACCCCCCAATCCCACCCCCAATCCCCCATCCCTGACCCCCAATCCCACCCCCCAATCCCCCAATCCCACCCCCCAATCCCCCATCCCTGACCCCCAATCCCCCATCCCTGACCCCCAATCCCACCCCCCAATCTCCCATCCCTGACCCCCAATCCCACCCCCAATCCCCCATCCCTGACCCCCAATCCCACCCCCCAATCCCACCCCCAATCCCCCATCCCTGACCCCCAATCCCACCCCCCAATCCCACCCCCCAATCCCACCCCCAATCCCCCATCCCTGACCCCCAATCCCACCCCCCAATCCCACCCCCCAATCCCCCATCCCTGACCCCCAATCCCCCATCCCTGACCCCCAATCCCACCCCCCAATCCCCCATCCCTGACCCCCAATCTCCCATCCCTGACCCCCAATCCCACCCCCCAATCCCACCCCCCAATCCCACCCCCAATCCCCCATCCCTGACCCCCAATCCCACCCCCCAATCCCACCCCCAATCCCCCATCCCTGACCCCCAATCCCACCCCCCAATCCCACCCCCCAATCCCACCCCCAATCCCCCATCCCTGACCCCCAATCTCCCATCCCTGACCCCCAATCCCACCCCCCAATCCCACCCCCCAATCCCACCCCCAATCCCCCATCCCTGACCCCCAATCCCACCCCCCAATCCCACCCCAATCCCCCATCCCTGACCCCCAATCCCCCATCCCTGACCCCCAATCCCCCATCCCTGACCCCCAATCCCACCCCCCAATCCCACCCCCAATCCCCCATCCCTGACCCCCAATCCCACCCCCCAATCCCACCCCAATCCCCCATCCCTGACCCCCAATCCCCCATCCCTGACCCCCAATCCCCCATCCCTGAC
>NW_026912081.1:892500-905952 GCF_963662255.1 Cinclus cinclus | reverse complement strand
AGGGGGCAGCTTTGGTCTGGGAGGAATCCTCGTCCTTATGGAATTTTTGTAGCAAAAGCCGAGGACGGGCCGCAGGCAAGTTGGCTTTGAAAGGAGGCACTTCCACCCAAGAAGCCAAACTCAAGAGCCCACTTGGCAGGTGTCATTTTGTAGGGCACGTTTGGGCCTCCGATGGCAGCCAGGTTTGGAGGAGGGGGCAGCTTTGGTCTGGGAGAAATCCTCGTCCTTCTGGAATTTTTGTAGGCAAAAGCCCTGCATGGGCCGCAGGCAAGTTGACTCCGAAAGGAGGCACTTTTCCCCAGGAAGCCAAACTCAAGAACCCTCAATGCAGGTGTCATTTTGTGGGGCGCGTTTGGGCCTCCGATGGCAGCCAGGTTTGGAGGAGGGGGCAGCTTTGGTCTGGGAGAAATCCTCGTCCTTATGGAATATTTGTAGGCAAAAGCCCAGGACGGGCCGCAGGCAAGTTGGCTTTGAAAGGAGGTACTTCCACCCAAGAAGCCAAACTCAAGAGCCCACTTGGCAGATGTCATTTTGTAGGGCACGTTTCGGCCTCCGATGGCAGCCAGGTTTGGAGGAGGGGGCAGCTTTGGTCTGGGAGAAATCCTCGTCCTTATGGAATTTTTGGAGGCAAAAGCCCTGCAAGTTGACTCCGAAAGGAGGCACTTTTCCCCAAGAAGCCAAACTCAAGAGCCCGCTTGGCAGATGTCATTTTGTAGGGCGCGTTTGGGCCTCCGATGGCAGCCAGGTTTGGCGGAGGGGGCAGCTTTGGTCTGGGAGGAATCCTCGTCCTTATGGAATTTTTGTAGGCAAAAGCCCTGCATGGGCCGCCGGCAAGTTGACTCCGAAAGGAGGCAATTTTCCCCAGGAAGCCAAACTCAAGAGCCCACTTGGCAGGTGTCATTTTGTAGGGCGCGTTTGGGCCTCCGATGGCAGCCAGGTTTGGAGGAGGGGGCAGCTTTGGTCTGGGAGAAATCCTCGTCCTTATGGAATTTTTGTAGGCAAAAACCCCGCATGGGCCGCAGGCAAGTTAGGCAAGTTGACTCCGAAAGGAGGCACTTTTCCCCAAGAAGCCAAACTCAAGAACCCTCAATGCAGATGTCATTTTGTGGGGCGCGTTTGGGCCTCCGATGGCAGCCAGGTTTGGAGGAGGGGGCAGCTTTCTTCTGGGAGAAATCCTCGTCCTTATGGAATTTTTGTAGGCAAAAGCCCAGCACGGGCCGCAGGCTAGTTAGGCAAGTTGGCTCCGAAAGGAGGCACATTTCCGCAAGAAGCCAAACTCAAGAGCCCACTTGGCAGATGTCATTTTGTAGGGCGGGTTTGGGCCTCTGATGGCAGCCAGGTTTGGAGGAGGGGGCAGCTTTGGTCTGGGAGAAATCCTCGTCCTTATGGAATTTTTGGAGGCAAAAGCCCTGCATGGGCCGCCGGCAAGTTGACTCCGAAAGGAGGCACTTTTCCCCAAGAAGCCAAACTCAAGAGCCCGCTTGGCAGATGTCATTTTGTAGGGCGCGTTTGGGCCTCCGATGGCAGCCAGGTTTGGCGGAGGGGGCAGCTTTGGTCTGGGAGGAATCCTCGTCCTTATGGAATTTTTGTAGCAAAAGCCCGGGACGGGACGCAGGCAAGTTGGTTTTGAAAGGAGTCACTTTTCCCCAAGAAGCCAAACTCAAGAGCCCACTTGGCAGGTGTCATTTTCTAGGGCGCCTTTGGGCCTCCGATGTCAGCCAGGTTTGGAGGAGGGGGCAGCTTTGGTCTGGGAGAAATCCTCGTCCTTATGGAATTTTTGTAGTCTAAAGCCCAGCACGGGCCGCAGGTTAGTTAGGCAAGTTGGCTTTGAAAGGAGGCACTTTTCCGCAAGAAGCCAAACTCAAGAGCCCACTTGGCAAATGTCATTTTGTAGGGCGCGTTTGGGCCTCCGATGGCAGCCAGGTTTGGAGGAGGGGGCAGCTTTGGTCTGGGAGAAATCCTCGTCCTTATGGAATTTTTGGAGGCAAAAGCCCAGGACGGGCCGCAGGCAAGTTGGCTTTGAAAGGAGGTACTTCCACCCAAGAAGCCAAACTCAAGAGTCCACTTGGCAGTTGTCATTTTGTAGGGCACGTTTGGGCCTCCGATGGCAGCCAGGTTTGGAGGAGGGGGCAGCTTTGGTCTGGGAGAAATCCTCGTCCTTATGGAATTTTTGTAGGCAAAAGCCCTGCATGGGCCGCAGGCAAGTTGACTCCGAAAGGAGGCACTTTTCCCCAGAAAGCCAAACTCAAGAGCCCACTTGGCAGATGTCATTTTGTAGGGCGCGTTTGGGCCTCCGATGGCAGCCAGGTTTGGAGGAGGGGGCAGCTTTGGTCTGGGAGGAATCCTCATCCTTATGGAATTTTTGTACTCAAAATCCCAGGACGGGACGCAGGCAAGTTGGTTTTGAAAGGAGTCACTTTTCCCCAAGAAGCCAAACTCAAGAGCCCACTTGGCAGGTGTCATTTTGTAGGGCGCGTTTGGGCCTCCGATGGCAGCCAGGTTTGGAGGAGGGGGCAGCTTTGGCCTGGGAGAAATCCTCGTCCTTATGGAATTTTTGTAGGCAAAAACCCCGCATGGGCCGCAGGCAAGTTAGGCAAGTTGGCTTTGAAAGGAGGCACTTTTCCCCAAGAAGCCAAACTCAAGAACCCACAATGCAGATGTCATTTTGTAGGGCGCGTTTGGGCCTCCGATGGCAGCCAGGTTTGGAGGAGGGGGCAGCTTTGGTCTGGGAGAAATCCTCGTCCTTATGGAATTTTTGTAGCAAAAGCCCAGGATGGGCCGCAGGCAAGTTAGGCAAGTTGGCTCCGAAAGGAGGCACTTTTCCCCAAGAAGCCAAACTCAAGAACCCTCAATGCAGATGTCATTTTGTGGGGCGCGTTTGGGCCTCCGATGGCAGCCAGGTTTGGCGGAGGGGGCAGCTTTGGTCTGGGAGAAATCCTCGTCCTTATGGAATTTTTGTAGTCTAAAGCCCAGCACGGGCTGCAGGCAAGTTGGCTTTGAAAGGAGGCACTTTCCCCCAAGAAGCCATACTCAGGAGCCCACTTGGCAGATGTCATTTTGTAGGGCGCGTTTGGGCCACCGATGGCAGCTAGGTTTGGAGGAGGGGGCAGCTTTGGTCTGGGAGAAATCCTCGTCCTTATGGAATTTTTGGAGGCAAAAGCCCAGGACGGGCCGCAGGTAAGTTGGCTTTGAAAGGAGGCACATCCACCCAAGAAGCCAAACTCAAGAGCCCACTTGGCAGATGTCATTTTGTAGGGCACGTTTGGGCCTCCGATGGCAGCCAGGTTTGGAGGAGGGGGCAGCTTTGGTCTGGGAGGAATCCTCGTCCTTATGGAATTTTTGTAGCAAAAGCCCGGGACGGGACACAGGCAAGTTGGTTTTGAAAGGAGTCACTTTTCCCCAAGAAGCCAAACTCAAGAGCCCACTTGGCAGGTGTCATTTTGTAGGGCACGTTTGGGCCTCCGATGTCAGCCAGGTTTGGAGGAGGGGGCAGCTTTGGTCTGGGAGAAATCCTCGTCCTTATGGAATTTTTGTAGTCTAAAGCCCAGCACGGGCCGCAGGCTAGTTAGGCAAGTTGGCTTTGAAAGGAGGCACTTTTCCGCAAGAAGCCAAACTCAAGAGCCCACTTGGCAAATGTCATTTTGTAGGGCGCGTTTGTGCCTCCGATGGCAGCCAGGTTTGGCGGAGGGGGCAGCTTTGGTCTGGGAGGAATCCTCGTCCTTATGGAATTTTTGTAGCAAACGTCCGGGACGGGACGCAGGCAAGTTGGTTTTGAAAGGAGTCACTTTTCCCCAAGAAGCCAAACTCAAGAGCCCACTTGGCAGATGTCATTTTGTAGGGCGCGTTTGGGCCTCCGATGGCAGCCAGGTTTGGAGGAGGGAGCAGCTTTGGTCTGGGAGAAATCCTTGTCCTTCTGGAATTTTTGTAGGCAAAAGCCCAGGACGGGCCGCAGGCAAGTTAGGCAAGTTGGCTCCGAAAGGAGGCACTTTTCCCCAAGAAGCCAAACTCAAGAGCCCACTTGGCAGATGTCATTTTGTAGGGCGCGTTTGGGCCTCCGATGGCAGCCAGGTTTGGAGGAGGGGGCAGCTTTCTTCTGGGAGAAATCCTCGTCCTTATGGAATTTTTGTAGGCAAAAGCCCTGCATGGGCCGCCGGCAAGTTGACTCCGAAAGGAGGCACTTTTCCCCAAGAAGCCAAACTCAAGAGCCCACTTGGCAGGTGTCATTTTGTAGGGCGCGTTTGGGCCTCCGATGGCAGCCAGGTTTGGAGGAGGGGGCAGCTTTGGTCTGGGAGAAATCCTCGTCCTTATGGAATTTTTGTAGGCAAAAGCCCAGAATGGGCCGCAGGCTAGTTAGGCAAGTTGGCTTTGAAAGGAGGCACTTTTCCCCAAGAAGCCAAACTCAAGAGCCCACTTGGCAGATGTCATTTTGTAGGGCGCGTTTGGGCCTCCGATGGCAGCCAGGTTTGGAGGAGGGGGCAGCTTTGGTCTGGGAGAAATCCTCGTCCTTCTGGAATTTTTGTAGGCAAAAGCCCAGGACGGGCCGCAGGCAAGTTGACTTTGAAAGGAGGCACTTCCACCCAAGAAGCCAAACTCAAGAGCCCACTTGGCAGGTGTCATTTTGTAGGGCGCGTTTGGGCCTCCGATGGCAGCCAGGTTTGGAGGAGGGGGCAGCTTTGGTCTGGGAGAAATCCTCGTCCTTATGGAATTTTTGTAGGCAAAAACCCCACATGGGCCGTAGGCAAGTTAGCCAAGTTGACTCCGAAAGGAGGCACTTTTCCCCAAGAAGCCAAACTCAAGAACCCTCAATGCAGATGTCATTTTGTGGGGCGCGTTTGGGCCTCCGATGGCAGCCAGGTTTGGAGGAGGGGGCAGCTTTGGTCTGGGAGAAATCCTCGTCCTTATGGAATTTTTGTAGTCTAAAGCCCAGCACGGGCTGCAGGCAAGTTGGCTTCGAAAGGAGGCACTTTCCCCCAAGAAGCCAAACTCAGGAACCCACTTGGCAGATGTCATTTTGTAGGGCGCGTTTGGGCCACCGATGGCAGCTAGGTTTGGAGGAGGGGGCAGCTTTGGTCTGGGAGAAATCCTCGTCCTTATGGAATTTTTGTAGGCAAAAGCCCAGAATGGGCCGCAGGCTAGTTAGGCAAGTTGGCTTTTAAAGGAGGCACTTTTCCGCAAGAAGCCAAACTCAAGAGCCCACTTGGCAGATGTCCTTTTGTAGGGCGCGTTTGGGCCTCCGATGGCAGCCAGGTTTGGAGGAGGGGGCAGCTTTGGTCTGGGAGAAATCCTCGTCCTTCTGGAATTTTTGGAGGCAAAAGCCCAGGACGGGCCGCAGGCAAGTTGGCTTTGAAAGGAGGCACTTCCACCCAAGAAGCCAAACTCAAGAGCCCACTTGGCAGATGTCATTTTGTAGGGCACGTTTGGGCCTCCGATGGCAGCCAGGTTTGGAGGAGGGGGCAGCTTTGGTCTGGGAGAAATCCTCGTCCTTCTGGAATTTTTGTAGGCAAAAGCCCTGCATGGGCCGCCGGCGAGTTGACTCTGAAAGGAGGCACTTTTCCCCAAGAAGCCAAACTCAAGAGCCCACTTGGCAGATGTCATTTTGTGGGGCGCGTTTGGGCCTCCGATGGCAGCCAGGTTTGGAGGAGGGGGCAGCTTTGGTCTGGGAGAAATCCTCGTCCTTATGGAATTTTTGTAGGCAAAAGCCCAGGACAGGCCGCAGGCAAGTTAGGCAAGTTGGCTTTGAAAGGAGGCACTTTTCCCCAAGAAGCCAAACTCAAGAACCCACAATGCAGATGTCCTTTTGTAGGGCGCGTTTGGGCCTCTGATGGCAGCCAGGTTTGGAGGAGGGGGCAGCTTTGGTCTGGGAGAAATCCTCGTCCTTCTGGAATTTTTGTACTCAAAAGCCCAGGACGGGCCGCAGGCAAGTTAGGCATTTTGGCTCCGAAAGGAAGCACTTTTCCCCAAGAACCCAAACTCAAGAGCCCACTTGGCAGATGTCATTTTGTAGGGCGCGTTTGGGCCTCCGATGGCAGCCAGGTTTGGAGGAGGGGGCAGCTTTGTTCTGGGAGAAATCCTCGTCCTTATGGAATTTTTGTAGGCCCAAGCCCAGGACGGGCCGCAGGAAAGTTGGCTTTGAAAGGAGGCACTTTCCCCCAAGAAGCCAAACTCAAGAGCCCACTTGGCAGGTGTCATTTTGTAGGGCGCGTTTGGGCCTCCGATGGCAGCCAGGTTTGGAGGAGGGGGCAGCTTTGGTCTGGGAGAAATCCTCGTCCTTATGGAATTTTTGGAGGCAAAAGCCCTGCATGGGCCGCAGGCAAGTTGACTCCGAAAGGAGGCACTTTTCCGCAAGAAGCCAAACTCAAGAGCCCACTTGGCAGATGTCATTTTGTAGGGCGCGTTTGGGCCTCCGATGGCAGCCAGGTTTGGAGGAGGGGGCAGCTTTGGTCTGGGAGGAATCCTCGTCCTTATGGAATTTTTGTAGGCAAAAGCCCGGGACGGGACACAGGCAAGTTGGTTTTGAAAGGAGTCACTTTTCCCCAAGAAGCCAAACTCAAGAGCCCACTTGGCAGGTGTCATTTTGTAGGGCACGTTTGGGCCTCCGATGGCAGCCAGGTTTGGAGGAGGGGGCAGCTTTGGCCTGGGAGAAATCCTCGTCCTTCTGGAATTTTTGGAGGCAAAAGCCCTGCATGGGCCGCAGGCAAGTTAGGCAAGTTGGCTCCGAAAGGAGGCACTTTTCCCCAAGAAGCCAAACTCAAGAACCCTCAATGCAGATGTCATTTTGTGGGGCGCGTTTGGGCCTCTGATGGCAGCCAGGTTTGGAGGAGGGGGCAGCTTTGGTCTGGGAGAAATCCTCGTCCTTATGGAATTTTTGTAGTCTAAAGACCAGCACGGGCCGCAGGCTAGTTAGGCAAGTTGGCTTTGAACGGAGGCACTTTTCCGCAAGAAGCCAAACTCAAGAGCCCACTTGGCAGATGTCATTTTGTAGGGCGCGTTTGGGCCTCCGATGGCAGCCAGGTTTGGAGGAGGGGGCAGCTTTGGTCTGGGAGAAATCCTCGTCCTTATGGAATTTTTGGAGGCAAAAACCCCGCATGGGCCGCAGGCAAGTTAGGCAAGTTGGCTTTGAAAGGAGGCACTTTTCCCCAAGAAGCCAAACTCAAGAACCCACAATGCAGATGTCATTTTGTAGGGCGCGTTTGGGCCTCCGATGGCAGCCAGGTTTGGAGGAGGGGGCAGCTTTGGTCTGGGAGAAATCCTCGTCCTTATGGAATTTTTGTAGCAAAAGCCCAGGATGGGCCGCAGGCAAGTTAGGCAAGTTGGCTCCGAAAGGAGGCACTTTTCCCCAAGAAGCCAAACTCAAGAACCCTCAATGCAGATGTCATTTTGTGGGGCGCGTTTGGGCCTCCGATGGCAGCCAGGTTTGGCGGAGGGGGCAGCTTTGGTCTGGGAGAAATCCTCGTCCTTATGGAATTTTTGTAGTCTAAAGCCCAGCACGGGCTGCAGGCAAGTTGGCTTTGAAAGGAGGCACTTTCCCCCAAGAAGCCAATCTCAGGAGCCCACTTGGCAGATGTCATTTTGTAGGGCGCGTTTGGGCCACCGATGGCAGCTAGGTTTGGAGGAGGGGGCAGCTTTGGTCTGGGAGAAATCCTCGTCCTTATGGAATTTTTGGAGGCAAAAGCCCAGGACGGGCCGCAGGTAAGTTGGCTTTGAAAGGAGGCACATCCACCCAAGAAGCCAAACTCAAGAGCCCACTTGGCAGATATCATTTTGTAGGGCACGTTTGGGCCTCCGATGGCAGCCAGGTTTGGAGGAGGGGGCAGCTTTGGTCTGGGAGGAATCCTCGTCCTTATGGAATTTTTGTAGCACAAGCCCGGGACGGGACACAGGCAAGTTGGTTTTGAAAGGAGTCACTTTTCCCCAAGAAGCCAAACTCAAGAGCCCACTTGGCAGGTGTCATTTTGTAGGGCACGTTTGGGCCTCCGATGTCAGCCAGGTTTGGAGGAGGGGGCAGCTTTGGTCTGGGAGAAATCCTCGTCCTTATGGAATTTTTGTAGTCTAAAGCCCAGCACGGGCCGCAGGCTAGTTAGGCAAGTTGGCTTTGAAAGGAGGCACTTTTCCGCAAGAAGCCAAACTCAAGAGCCCACTTGGCAAATGTCATTTTGTAGGGCGCGTTTGGGCCTCCGATGGCAGCCAGGTTTGGCGGAGGGGGCAGCTTTGGTCTGGGAGGAATCCTCGTCCTTATGGAATTTTTGTAGCAAACGTCCGGGACGGGACGCAGGCAAGTTGGTTTTGAAAGGAGTCACTTTTCCCCAAGAAGCCAAACTCAAGAGCCCACTTGGCAGATGTCATTTTGTAGGGCGCGTTTGGGCCTCCGATGGCAGCCAGGTTTGGAGGAGGGGGCAGCTTTGGTCTGGGAGAAATCCTTGTCCTTCTGGAATTTTTGTAGGCAAAAGCCCAGGACGGGCCGCAGGCAAGTTAGGCAAGTTGGCTCCGAAAGGAGGCACTTTTCCCCAAGAAGCCAAACTCAAGAGCCCACTTGGCAGATGTCATTTTGTAGGGCGCGTTTGGGCCTCCGATGGCAGCCAGGTTTGGAGGAGGGGGCAGCTTTCTTCTGGGAGAAATCCTCGTCCTTATGGAATTTTTGTAGGCAAAAGCCCTGCATGGGCCGCCGGCAAGTTGACTCCGAAAGGAGGCACTTTTCCCCAAGAAGCCAAACTCAAGAGCCCACTTGGCAGGTGTCATTTTGTAGGGCGCGTTTGGGCCTCCGATGGCAGCCAGGTTTGGAGGAGGGGGCAGCTTTGGTCTGGGAGAAATCCTCGTCCTTATGGAATTTTTGTAGGCAAAAGCCCAGAATGGGCCGCAGGCTAGTTAGGCAAGTTGGCTTTGAAAGGAGGCACTTTTCCCCAAGAAGCCAAACTCAAGAGCCCACTTGGCAGATGTCATTTTGTAGGGCGCGTTTGGGCCTCCGATGGCAGCCAGGTTTGGAGGAGGGGGCAGCTTTGGTCTGGGAGAAATCCTCGTCCTTCTGGAATTTTTGTAGGCAAAAGCCCAGGACGGGCCGCAGGCAAGTTGACTTTGAAAGGAGGCACTTCCACCCAAGAAGCCAAACTCAAGAGCCCACTTGGCAGGTGTCATTTTGTAGGGCGCGTTTGGGCCTCCGATGGCAGCCAGGTTTGGAGGAGGGGGCAGCTTTGGTCTGGGAGAAATCCTCGTCCTTATGGAATTTTTGTAGGCAAAAACCCCACATGGGCCGCAGGCAAGTTAGCCAAGTTGACTCCGAAAGGAGGCACTTTTCCCCAAGAAGCCAAACTCAAGAACCCTCAATGCAGATGTCATTTTGTGGGGCGCGTTTGGGCCTCCGATGGCAGCCAGGTTTGGAGGAGGGGGCAGCTTTGGTCTGGGAGAAATCCTCGTCCTTATGGAATTTTTGTAGTCTAAAGCCCAGCACGGGCTGCAGGCAAGTTGGCTTCGAAAGGAGGCACTTTCCCCCAAGAAGCCAAACTCAGGAACCCACTTGGCAGATGTCATTTTGTAGGGCGCGTTTGGGCCACCGATGGCAGCTAGGTTTGGAGGAGGGGGCAGCTTTGGTCTGGGAGAAATCCTCGTCCTTATGGAATTTTTGTAGGCAAAAGCCCAGAATGGGCCGCAGGCTAGTTAGGCAAGTTGGCTTTTAAAGGAGGCACTTTTCCGCAAGAAGCCAAACTCAAGAGCCCACTTGGCAGATGTCCTTTTGTAGGGCGCGTTTGGGCCTCCGATGGCAGCCAGGTTTGGAGGAGGGGGCAGCTTTGGTCTGGGAGAAATCCTCGTCCTTCTGGAATTTTTGGAGGCAAAAGCCCAGGACGGGCCGCAGGCAAGTTGGCTTTGAAAGGAGGCACTTCCACCCAAGAAGCCAAACTCAAGAGCCCACTTGGCAGATGTCATTTTGTAGGGCACGTTTGGGCCTCCGATGGCAGCCAGGTTTGGAGGAGGGGGCAGCTTTGGTCTGGGAGAAATCCTCGTCCTTCTGGAATTTTTGTAGGCAAAAGCCCTGCATGGGCCGCCGGCGAGTTGACTCTGAAAGGAGGCACTTTTCCCCAAGAAGCCAAACTCAAGAGCCCACTTGGCAGATGTCATTTTGTGGGGCGCGTTTGGGCCTCCGATGGCAGCCAGGTTTGGAGGAGGGGGCAGCTTTGGTCTGGGAGAAATCCTCGTCCTTATGGAATTTTTGTAGGCAAAAGCCCAGGACAGGCCGCAGGCAAGTTAGGCAAGTTGGCTTTGAAAGGAGGCACTTTTCCCCAAGAAGCCAAACTCAAGAACCCACAATGCAGATGTCCTTTTGTAGGGCGCGTTTGGGCCTCTGATGGCAGCCAGGTTTGGAGGAGGGGGCAGCTTTGGTCTGGGAGAAATCCTCGTCCTTCTGGAATTTTTGTACTCAAAAGCCCAGGACGGGCCGCAGGCAAGTTAGGCATTTTGGCTCCGAAAGGAAGCACTTTTCCCCAAGAACCCAAACTCAAGAGCCCACTTGGCAGATGTCATTTTGTAGGGCGCGTTTGGGCCTCCGATGGCAGCCAGGTTTGGAGGAGGGGGCAGCTTTGTTCTGGGAGAAATCCTCGTCCTTATGGAATTTTTGTAGGCCCAAGCCCAGGACGGGCCGCAGGAAAGTTGGCTTTGAAAGGAGGCACTTTCCCCCAAGAAGCCAAACTCAAGAGCCCACTTGGCAGGTGTCATTTTGTAGGGCGCGTTTGGGCCTCCGATGGCAGCCAGGTTTGGAGGAGGGGGCAGCTTTGGTCTGGGAGGAATCCTCGTCCTTATGGAATTTTTGTAGGCAAAAGCCCGGGACGGGACACAGGCAAGTTGGTTTTGAAAGGAGTCACTTTTCCCCAAGAAGCCAAACTCAAGAGCCCACTTGGCAGGTGTCATTTTGTAGGGCACGTTTGGGCCTTCGATGGCAGCCAGGTTTGGAGGAGGGGGCAGCTTTGGCCTGGGAGAAATCCTCGTCCTTCTGGAATTTTTGGAGGCAAAAGCCCAGGACGGGCCGCAGGCAAGTTAGGCAAGTTGGCTCCGAAAGGAGGCACTTTTCCCCAAGAAGCCAAACTCAAGAACCCTCAATGCAGATGTCATTTTGTGGGGCGCGTTTGGGCCTCTGATGGCAGCCAGGTTTGGAGGAGGGGGCAGCTTTGGTCTGGGAGAAATCCTCGTCCTTATGGAATTTTTGTAGTCTAAAGACCAGCACGGGCCGCAGGCTAGTTAGGCAAGTTGGCTTTGAACGGAGGCACTTTTCCGCAAGAAGCCAAACTCAAGAGCCCACTTGGCAGATGTCATTTTGTAGGGCGCGTTTGGGCCTCCGATGGCAGCCAGGTTTGGAGGAGGGGGCAGCTTTGGTCTGGGAGAAATCCTCGTCCTTATGGAATTTTTGTAGGCAAAAGCCCTGCATGGGCCGCCGGCGAGTTGACTCCGAAAGGAGGCACTTTTCCCCAAGAAGCCAAACTCAAGAGCCCACTTGGCAGGTGTCATTTTGTAGGGCGCGTTTGGGCCTCCGATGGCAGCCAGGTTTGGAGGAGGGGGCAGCTTTGGTCTGGGAGAAATCCTCGTCCTTATGGAATTTTTGTTGGCAAAAGCCCACGACTGTCCGCAGGCAAGTTAGGCAAGTTGGCTATGAAAGGAGGCACTTTTCGCCAAGAAGCGAAACTCAAGAACCCACTTGGCAGATGTCATTTTGTAGGGCGCGTTTGGGCCTCCGATGGCAGCCAGGTTTGGAGGAGGGGGCTGCTTTGGTCTGGGAGAAATCCTCGTCCTTATGGAATTTTTGTAGGCAAAAGCCCAGCACGGGCCGCAGGCTAGTTAGGCAAGTTGGCTCCGAAAGGAGGCACTTCCACCCAAGAAGCCAAACTCAAGAGCCCACTCGGAAGGTGTCATTTTGTAGGGCGCGTTTGGGCCTCCGATGGCAGCCAGGTTTGGAGGAGGGGGCAGCTTTGGTCTGGGAGAAATCCTCGTCCTTATGGAATTTTTGTAGGCAAAAGCCCTGCATGGGCCGCAGGCAAGTTGACTCCGAAAGGAGGCACTTTTCCCCAGGAAGCCAAACTCAAGAGCCCACTTGGCAGATGTCATTTTGTAGGGCGCGTTTGGGCCTCCGATGGCAGCCAAGTTTGGAGGAGGGGGCAGCTTTGGTCTGGGAGGAATCCTCGTCCTTATGGAATTTTTGTAGCAAAAGCCCGGGACGGGACACAGGCAAGTTGGTTTTGAAAGGAGTCACTTTTCCCCAAGAAGCCAAACTCAAGAGCCCACTTGGCAGGTGTCATTTTCTAGGGCGCGTTTGGGCCTCCGATGGCAGCCAGGTTTGGAGGAGGGGGCAGCTTTGGCCTGGGAGAAATCCTCGTCCTTCTGGAATTTTTGGAGGCAAAAGCCCAGGACGGGCCGCAGGCAAGTTAGGCAAGTTGGCTCCGAAAGGAGGCACTTTTCCCCAAGAAGCCAAACTCAAGAGCCCACTTGGCAGATGTCATTTTGTGGGGCGCGTTTGGGCCTCTGATGGCAGCCAGGTTTGGAGGAGGGGGCAGCTTTGGTCTGGGAGAAATCCTCGTCCTTATGGAATTTTTGTAGTCTAAAGCCCAGCACGGGCCGCAGGCTAGTTAGGCAAATTGGCTTTGAACGGAGGCACATTTCCGCAAGAAGCCAAACTCAAGAGCCCACTTGGCAGATGTCATTTTATAGGGCGCGTTTGGGCCTCCGATGGCAGCCAGGTTTGGAGGAGGGGGCAGCTTTGGTCTGGGAGAAATCCTCGTCCTTATGGAATTTTTGTAGGCAAAAGCCCAGCACGGGCCGCAGGCAAGTTGGCTTTGAAACGAGGCACTTCCACCCAAGAAGCCAAACTCAAGAGCCCACTTGGCAGGTGTCATTTTGTAGGGCACGTTTGGGCCTCCGATGGCAGCCAGGTTTGGAGGGGGGGGCAGCTTTGGTCTGGGAGAAATCCTCGTCCTTATGGAATTTTTGTAGGCAAAAGCCCTGCATGGGCCGCAGGCAAGTTGACTCCGAAAGGAGGCATTTTTCCCCAGGAAGCCAAACTCAAGAACCCTCAATGCAGGTGTCATTTTGTGGGGCGCGTTTGGGACTCCGATGGCAGCCAGGTTTGGAGGAGGGGGCAGCTTTGGTCTGGGAGAAATCCTCGTCCTTATGGAATTTTTGTAGGCAAAAGCCCAGGACGGGCCGCAGGCAAGTTGGCTCCGAAAGGAGGCACTTTTCCCCAAGAAGCCAAACTCAAGAGCCCACTTGGCAGATGTCATTTTGTAGGGCGCGTTTGGGCCTCCGATGGCAGCCAGGTTTGGCGGAGGGGGCAGCTTTGGTTTGGGAGGAATCCTCGTCCTTATGGAATTTTTGTAGCAAAAGTCCGGGACGGGACGCCGGCAAGTTGGTTTTGAAAGGAGTCACTTTTCCCCAAGAAGCCAAACTCAAGAGCCCACTTGGCAGATGTCATTTTGTAGGGCG